>NC_058158.1:31664563-31714563 GCF_020080835.1 Cotesia glomerata | reverse complement strand
GATTAGATCGACTAGGTTTATAGTAGCTTGTTGTTGGGAACTATATCCCAAAAGGTATGTATATGTTAACGCTAAGAAAGAATGTTCACGCTCTCACGCGCGATCTTCATAGCTCCATATAAATACTCGACGCGGATACCTTGCATAAAACGACTTGGCGTGTACTCTTGTTCCAGCTCCAGCAAAACTCGTTCCCTTTTATTTTCTTTTTATTATTTTTACCATTTCATCCCGGGGAATAGCAATAGAAGTTACGTGGCTCTTGCGCGAGTAATGCGTGGGCGGAACAGATGCCCCGTTGTAGAAAAGGACGCCCGAAAGGGCTACACCGATACCATTCGACTTGGAACTGTTCCGTCTACAAGGTCTCTCCTTTTTATAACTATCTATTTATCTATCTATTTATTACGTACTGTACCATCCGATAATATGTGTTCAGCTATTATCATTATTATTTTATTTATTAATGTTTTCGTCTATTATTATAACCGTAAAAGCTCTCGCTCTAATTTATCGCGCTTCCTCGTCCTCATTTTCTCTCTTTATTTTTATTTTGAATTTAACTTGCGTTGAAAAATTTATCAGTCAATTAAATTATAAAAGCAATCTACAATCTAAAGTCATACGCATATTTATTCATAGCTCGTACTAAATTTGAATGGGATAATTTGAAATAAATTGCTGGTTATCAAAATTCAATAACAACCATTAACGATTCTGTTAAATATGCTGATGAATTTTGTTAATTAATATAACGAACGTTATAAGTGAGTTATTATTCCTGTGAATAATAAGAGGGACTCAAATGTATTTAGAGAGAAAATAATTTTTATAAAACTGATATTTTTTTAATTCAACCATCAATTTTTGTTATTATAATCAACTGCCATACAATCAAATTCAAATATTTACTCAGAAAAAATAAATTTTTGAGTAGAAAGTAAAATTTTCTTGAATCAAGGAAATATTTATGAAATTTTTTAAAGCAACGAGAAATTTTTTGCTTGAAGAAAAATTTTACCTAGGCTTATACTTTTTTCTAGGTTGATAAAAAAATTAATTTTACTCAATAAAATAAATTTTGTAACAAGATCATTTTAAACAATCTCTATGTCTTGAATCGAGAAAAAATTTATATTTTAAAACTTTTCTTTATTGAAAGTAATCATATTCTTCAAAAAATAAAATTTTTGGTTCAATATTTTCTCTCTCATAAATTAATCTAATTTTTCTAATCAATGTACTAGTCCTCAAAAAAATTTGGAAATCCATTAAAAATAATATAAAAAATTATCAAAAGATAATTTTCTTTCTAAAAAAATATGATACACACAAAACTATTTTTTTTTATGTATTAACTATTCAATCATTGACCGACATTGTGCGTAGGCATATATGGTGTGAATAAATCTATAAATGTTAACATTGTTAGATAATCCGGTAATACAACGGTATAGGTCGTTGAGATAGTAATATTTAGAGAGCTAGGATGAGAATAATTGATCATATGTGGGCTATCTTCTGTATTTGACATGCATAATATCTCTCCGAAGGTTTCAAGTACATTTTAGTGCCAATGTCAAATCCAACGCAGGGCACCTACGTGATCTATTGTTCCATCATGGATTGCCTGACGTGAGTAATGTCAATGGAATTACTGGTATACGTGCCTACTGAGTGCGATGGCGCGCACGTTTAGTTTACATTTACGATATTTGTGGTTTGATTACAGCCGTAAATTTATTGCTAAATTTAGAATTATTGTTGGAAGTTACTTTAATATTTCAATATAATATAATTTAATACGGTGTTAACAAATAAATAAATGTATTAGCGGTGAAATTTATTGAGAGATTATTCAGCGGAAAAATAACGAAATCGTAAAAATTTGAAATACCACTAGTTGTGGCTTGAAGTAGGAGAGAGAGAGAGTAAAGCTTTACTAATCGAATACGGCGTGACAAATGTAATAAAAAAATAAAGGATGGACGCTAAAAAGGATTTAAAATATGAAATGTATGTGCGTTAAAATAAAAATTATTGGTGTAGTATAAAAATAGCAATAGCGAAGAGAAGAAACGCGTTCTTGCATAGTAGATTGCGGCTGTGTATGTTATGACTGGAACTGGGAATTGCGACGCCGAGGAAAAAGATGAGGATGAGGACGAAGAGGACGACAAGGATGATGACGATGCGGCAGCTCGTGCTGAAAGCAATAAACTATGATTTATCGAGGTGAAAATCGAATCCCGGGTGATTTGTAGTCACGGAGTTGGCAGTAGGGAGGATTCCATAGGGCCCGCCGGTGGTATCCTATCAGTAAAACTGCTGCCCTGAGGACAGTCGGGTAAAACAAGCAAAAGGTAAAATAATCTCCTTTTGCTCTCTCTATCTCGGTCTGCACATTCGGATTGGTACTTGTAGATGTATGCATGCATGGTACATCCTGCATGTATGCATACACTGTTATGTATAATGTGAGGCCCGCGCACGAGCCCGCGCATCCGGGCAATCCTATATAAGAAGATGTGACGCGCCAGTTTCAACTTCTTCGCTCTCTCATATAACCTACGTTGACTTTATTATATTTATACCTGCTAAGTGATTGTTTATTTAAATATCTCTATTATTGTGTTATTTGTTATTTATCATGTTTCGTGTGAGTAATTTGTGCTACCATTTTTTTTAATTTTATTATTGTAATATCGATGATGCTTGGGATTTATGCTAATCCAATTTTTAAACGTACTTTTGGTTTTGTTTATTATTTTTTATTATTAGATCAATGTACTGAATAAAAATTTGAGTTGATTCAAGGAAAAATTTTCAAACCAAAAAAGTCATTTTGAAAAAATTTATTTATATGAATTAAACAGAAAAGTTCTTGAACTGAGAAATTTTTCTTGGTTCAAGTAAATTTTTCTTGGTTCAATAATTTTTTGTCTTGATTTAAATAGTGAAATTCTTCAGAATTTTTTGAATCAAGTTAACTTTTGTGCGGTGTAGGCTTTACTTGCAAATTTTTTAAAGTAATGAAACTGATGATTTTTATTTATTAATGAATGATCACAAGAAAGTATTTCAAAATTTTGGACCTTTGATTTTTATAATTTTTTACTCGAGCATTTAAAAAAAAATCTTAATTTTCTTTAATCTAATGTTAAAAAAATTTTGAGTTCAAAAAAGTGCTATTTTATTTTATTACTAATTTTATGGAAGCTAATTAAAAAGTCACCAATAAAAAACTCCAAGACAAATTAGGTCTTCATGTCAAATATTTTTGAAAATACTCAAAAATTATATATTAATATTTGAAATTAAGATTAAATTATTTGAATGTTACATTTTGTTTACAAAAATTAAAAAAATATAAAATCTTAATAAAATTTGAAGTCTTGTGAAATATTTCATATTTAACAATTTTTCAAAAACAGAAATTTTATCAAAAATATTCTTTTTACAATCAATTTAATTAAAATAAAGTGTTTATAATTTTCCTTCCATCTCTACTAAAAAAAAAAATAATAAAAAAAAGTAAAATAAAAAATTAAAACAATTTATAAACAATAATAATTGATAATTTTTCTGTTTGCTTTTTTCTAATTAACTTTCATTCACTAATTGATTTGTACAACTGTCGGCTCCATGTTATAATTAATCTTCTCAGTCTTCCATAAATGGCATTTAATTTATGCTCCCGTAGATCTTTAATGTAGTTGGTTGATGGAAAAGTCACAGAGAGCTTTAACTCATTATTGTGTATTTGCATTTAAGCTTGAGTTTAAACTCCGTAATAAAGTCTTTTTAATTTTATTTCTCTTAAAAATACGCAGAGTGTATTTAACATTATAAAAATACTTATTTGATCGTTACTCAGCTCCGTTATCAATTTAACATCCAATTAAAAAAAACTATGTACACACTTTTTTCATCCCAATCTCTAAAAAGTAAATTTTGCTTTATAAATACTTGATATTTAATCATTATTAAATTAATACGTAGTCTCAAGCGGGTTACCCAGCGAGTACGTAAAAAGATTTAACTTTTAATTAAATGGAAAGAGTTAGAAGATAGAAGAGAGTATTTTGTGTAAATACTAAAATAACTATAAAATTGTTTGTTTAAATAGTTGAGCTTTTTCGTGAGCTTCGTAGGCTTTACAGCGTGTACTCCACTTTGGCCTGGTTTACAATTCCACAATCAAGATGGTTCTGGCTCATATAGTTACGGTTATCAAGGGCCTCATCATGCAAAAATGGAATCTAGATCGAACGGCATTACTCAAGGAGGTAGCTTCCCTTTAAATATATATATACGTACTCACAATATTTTATTTTCTCCCCTGAAGTCACGATAATATATGCCCCTCAGAAGGACTAATGATGTGTTTGCGTGACTATTTTTAAAAAAATAATAACAGCGAAAATAAATAAACATTCAAGTGCTCAATAAATTTAGAGCAAATTTTATGGGAAAAAATTTTTTACAATTTTGAGATTCTATATTTTATCAAGATCAATCAAGATAATTTTTTGAATTTAAAAAATTTTTATTCAGTAATAATCATTACTTTAATCAAAAAGCGATATTTGAAAATTTTTTTACAAAAAAGTCTAATCGGTCGATCGATTCTGAGTTTCAAAAACAGTTTACTGAAATATCCCTGATAAAAAAAAAAGTATTGAAACAAAGAAAAAAGTATTGAAAAGTATTGGTTTTCTAGTCAATCCAATACTTTTCGATACTTTTTTCTTTGTCTCAATACTTTTTTTTATTCAGGGATTCACTAAATAAAATTTCTCAATTCAAGAATTTTTGTACATAAATCAAGACGATGAACCTCTTCAAAATAATTTTCTTGGTTCCAGAATTTCTCTCTTGAATCAAGTTGATTTTTTTTTTTTTTTTTCAGTGTAAGAAACACGTTACATTGAAAAGAAAACAATTTCCCTTAACAATAAGATTTTCTGTATAAATCCAATGATTCGATTAATGTTTTTAGGATACTCTTACGTAGACGCGAATGGTATTCTACAGAATGTAGCTTATACTGCAGACCCGGTGAATGGATTTCGAGTTAGAGCGAGTAATTTACCGCAACAGCCAGATAACTCTTTGGTAGCATTAAACGAAACTCCTGAGGTGGCAGAAGCACGTCGGAATCACTTGGCGGAGTATACGAGAATAGCAAATTCACTTGGAATCTCACAAACTTCAAATGCCATTGATCAGTTCGAACAATCATCCTCCAAAAATCCTTTCGTTTTATCAAAGGACGAAGCATCACGTATTGAAATTCCCAAGCCGGCGTTCGACCAATTTTACCTAAATAAAAGACCATCATCGTCTCCATTATTTCCACCGTATTACAACAGATTTCCAGTAGCTGTTGGTGTAGGATCTTATCCAGTGCCCGTTCCACCAGAAGCGATACGATTTTCGTCAGCAATACCGTCACCAAACTCGGTGGTGATTTCCCAGCGACCTGTCCACTCATCACTAAGACACACTCAGGACTCCTTGGGTCAGTACGACTACAGCTACACGGGTGACACCAGCGCTAAAAGTGAGTCCAGATCATTAGACGGAACAACTCGCGGAGCTTACAGCTACATCGACGCAAACGGGCTGCTTCAGCAAGTTCACTACATCGCAGACCATAATGGGTTCCGAGTTCTCGCAACGAATCTACCAGAAGCTTGATTAAAACTTTCAAGAAATCTAATTACTAAAATTTTTTAAAAACCTCTTATCTTGTCACCGTCACAGACCGACATCCATTTATCTTTAAATTTTTTACCTTTATAATTAAACCCGTCAGATTAACCGACTCCGAGGATTACATCACTGTCACTATCATCTTCTTCATCATCATTATTATCACCATCATAATTATGATTATCATCGTAATAAAAAAAAATAATATCGTGTGAAGGTTTTTTTAAGGTAGTGGGAATTAATGATTGAATGCCTTTTGAGTGGGTTCAATAGAGATAATCTCTCGTTTGAGCGAACATACCATACACTTGACTGGCATTCACATTTAGTATCTCTGTATTAAGCGTATATTTCATGCGATTTAAATAAATCATTAAACTTCATACGATTATAGTTGGATATATGTGTTTTGATTTCGTAATTTTTCCCTTTTGATACAGTTATGCGTTATTCTTTGATAGTTATTTATTATTATTATTATTATTATTATTATTATTATTATTAATATTATTAACTTGTATACAAATGGATAATGATGAGAGGTAAACGCAGTGGGATATGCAAATTACTGTTGCTTAATCTAATTATCATTTTATGATACATATATGTTGATAGTTCAGTGGCGGTGCTAGGACTCAAATGAGTCTCAACAGAATCATTATTATTTTATTATCACTCGTACCGTAAATCATCATCACTTCATTCAAATATTTCAAGAGCACTTGATCAAAAGGGAACATTTGCTTACTATTAAATAATAAAACAGATACACTGTATTAATACTTCAAACATCATAGATATTTTCATCCGATAATTTCATTTATTCATAATTACTATTATTATCAACAATATCATCATTAAATTGTTTACATGATTTTCAAAAATAAAATATTAACAATTTTCCGGTTTCACTTCATTTTTAGTCTTAAAAAATGGAAAAATTTAATTTTTATTTACTTTGTCTATTTTTACAGTAAATTTTTGAACCTTGACTCTTAAATTTAAAAACATTTTTTTTAACTTTAACCTGCAGAAAATGTCCTTTCCTTATTTTTTTCCTAAAAAAGCATAGAAAACTGAACAAATTAAAAAAATTATATGTCTAACTACCAAACTCATTAATACTTCAAACAAGAAAAAAAAGTTTAAAATTAGATTAATTTTCGTATTTTAAACATTTTATTTATTATAACTTTGTTATCTTATTTCTACATTTGGTTTAGCTTGTCGCTGACATCGAATCGCTTTATTAAGATACACACAGTGTAGTCTTCGATAATATCTTTAAACACCGACTTAAATATTATATATATCTTGTTATTATTACCAATATCAATATCAATATCAATATCATTATCATTTTTAATTATTAATACTATTATATACACGTGTAATTAGACATCGTTTGAATACACATCGATACTTTTGATATCACCCTTTATATTTAAATCATAATTTATTTTAATAATTGTTATGCTTCATTTTAATTTATTGATAAATTGGCTATTATTATTCATTTTTTTTAATATTAGTAGAGTTATTATTAGCGTTATTTAATCGTTAATCATTAAATCGTTCATCAATTAAAGTAACATTAATGACACACATTGAAATTCGACACCACAGCGCGATTCAATACTCGTGTTAAGAATGATTACTGAGTAGTCGCGATTGCGGTGTGACTAGAGATTCCACTCGTCTCTGGTTTGATGAATGATTAAATTTCTTGATAAGCGTTCGGTTCTTTTGCAGATAAGTCCAGAAATGGAATAAAATGCAGAACGAGACACACAACAGCCGAAAGATTCACAGAGGTAGATAAGATGGTGATGTTGATGATTACTGATGATAATGATCGTAATCAAATCAATGGCATCAAAGATTTCGCACTGTCCAGAGTACAATTACACATTATATTTTAATACAACAAATACTTATTTTCATCATCGACACTGGTAATTCGTTGTTGATGATGTGTGAACTCCTCACACATCATACATCATAGGTCATAATACAGCTGGTGTTGCTTTATTCATTAGTATCATGTATCATGAATCGAAGACGACGCGGTGGGTGCCCCGTGTTCGCTAGAGTCATCTCGAGTCGCTTCCCGAGTGGACGATGTGCTCGGGGTCTGAATCTTCTATTGACACACCGTGGTGCTGTGTCCGGTTAGAATAGTTGGGACTTCTGTCACTCCTGCAGATTAAAAATGAGAAAAACAAAAAAAAAACAAAAAAAAAAATTTATATTAAATTAGTTTTTTAAGAAACTAAAAAAGAAGAAGCCAGTCATTGTGCAGTTTTTTCGGCAAAAAATGTTTTTTTTTTTTTTTTTTTTAATTCTAATAATAATAAATAATAAATAATAATAATAAACATAATAATAGTAGCAGTAGTGGTAGTAATAATAGTAGTAGCAATAATAGTAATAGCGTGTAATGTGTGTTGTTTTAATCATTTAATATCAATGGATTTCATTTTTGGTAGTACTATGTATTTTTTATTATTTTTATCATCGATAAACAACCTCGTTGCCAATTGGCTGCCGTCGCTCCCACGTCGCAATGAATTTTTCTTTCGTTTGCAGAAGCAATTGCATATAATCCGCTTGAATGCGAATCTAAAGTCTTTACTGAAGAGAGCGTAGATACATGGATTTATCGCTGAATTGCAGTATCCAAGCCAGAACAGAACACTGAATACTGTTGGGTGTATACACTTCGGGCAAAATGCACGTACCAAGTACATTGTGAAGAATGGTAGCCAGCAAAGTATAAAACCACCAACTATTATTCCCAATGTTTTAGCAGCTTTTGTCTCCATTCGAAATCTCTTTACCTAAAAAATGTATCGGTTGTATTTATAACTTAACTTATATCTTAAAAACTTTAATGTCGGTTATTTTCTCTCTTATAAAGTGTACGATATTAGTAGTACATCCAGAATAAGCATTATCTCCTCTACTTTTTTTTCGTGATTATCTCAATGACAATAATGTCTTGCCATAAATATAACCGAGCGCTATTAGCGGATGATACATAAAAAAAAAAAAAAAGTTTTAGTTTGCCAACAAAAAGCAATATCTTGGAGTATAAATAAATTTAAAAACAAAAAAAAGGAGATAAAATACCAAAAAGGAGTTAAACAATCTGGCAAAGTTCCATCGTTTGAGATTAGCAATATACCTGAGCTTTAATGTTCCTCTTGCCCATTCTCATCACCCGAGGCTTCTCTTCGCCGCCAGGAGTCAATTCGCGGAGTGAAACTTCGTCTCCGGTTACTTGACTCTCACAACTGCTTCTACGGCTTGGTCTTCTGGAGCTTCCTACTCGGTTTATACCTCCGACCTGTTCTCGGCAAATTGTATCAACAATATATAATTATTACTGATCGTGATCATCATTGTTGTTGTTATTATTAATTAAAACTTTTAATTGTACTGGACAGCCTTAAAATATTGTTTTTGTTCGTTAACTTATGATAAATAATTGCTATCATCTATCGTTGTAAGGGGGTTATTATCAACTTCAGATTTTGTGCTCAGTTGTGGATCATTATAATGTTTGTTAGAGTTCAAGATGATAATTAATTTCATTTGGAAGTGAATTCTACCTCCGGTAAAAAATGTTTTTAAAAATGACTCTTTTTCTAAAACTTTGAATTAACATTCTATTTAAAGAACGAGAAATATGGTGAAATTTGTAAGGACCTTTTTTATAGAGATTTAAATTTTCTACAAATAATGACTTGTAATTTTTTTGTAACTTCAATATTTCTCTCAAAAATTAAATATGAGCTTTTTTCAACTAATCTTTAATTTTTTTACCAAATTATCATAATTTTCTTTGTTAATTTGTGTCAAAAGTTTTATGCAAAATTTTCATTTACATAAAAGAAAAATCGCAGTTAATTTTTCTTCTAAAACATTAAAAATGTATTTTTTATATTGAAAGATATAATAAGCTTATCTTTCGAAATTTAGGTGAGTTAAAAAACTAACTTTTGTATTAAAAAAATAAGTTGTTAAAATCAGACTTTGAGTAAAGAAACGAAAAAATAAAAACCGTATTAAATTTCCAATTAAAATAAAAGCCCGTATGCTGAATTAATACAGAGGGATTATTTTGACATTAAATCTTTCAACAAATAAATACGACTTTCGAGTGATTTAATTGCTGAATAAAACAAAACTCTAACATACTTGTACTTGAATCGATTGAGTAATATAAATGAAGATATATTGAAACAAATTAACCAAAAAGACTTAGTCAGATTGAATTTATAAGAGTTCACAATTAGAGTAACCACTAATTTAAACAATTAAATCGAACAATCAATTTAATTGAATTAACTTATCAGAAAGGAAAGCCTGCTGAGAATTTAGTATTAGGAGTTTGAATTTTCAATTAAAAATTCAAACTCTGGTGGAATCAATTCTTTTCTGGTTATTGGGTGGCGCTATCAGAAGATCTCGAGATCTCATTACCATTCAAGGATAATAGCCATTCAAATTTAAAGGAGTATAGTTTTTAGATAAGTATTTTCAATCGACAATATCAGACGAACGCAAGGACATTGAATTATTTCTTTAATTTAATTTAAACTGTTTGAAAGTAAGTTACTTCAACAGTACACAAGTTTACTTTTAATTTTAATGACATTTAAGTTTAAAGGAAACATGTCCCAAGTTGTTTGTTGAAATTTATTGGGTAATAAAGCTCAAAATTATATTACTCTTCTACACAGTGTGTTGAAGCTTTGAAGCTTGTTCTATACCAAACTAAGTGTAATACGTGATCGCTATTGTGCTTATTTAGATTTTTTTTTGCAACTTAGGTAATTATTATTGGTGAAAGAAACGTCTCGAAGTTACTAATAAAATCAGATAAAACTTGATCTAATTTGAACTTCAAAATAAATAAAGTAGAATAATAAAATTACAAGAAATTATTTTTATAAACAAAATTACTTTAATATTAAATTACATAGTTCGTCCATTAGAAAAATATTTTTGTTAGAAAAATAGAAACTTTTTCTAATAAATGTGCTTGTGAAGTACCAATCACTTTAACGAACCACAAAATTTGTTATTTCAAATGCCAAATCGTTTCTAGAGAGCTCTTGAGCACTTTTTTATTATTTTGGATATTTATTTTTAGAGATTTTGTTTTTTAGGTGTAACGAAACGAAAAACTAAGTTAATATGCGAACATTGAAGTATTTTTTAGATTTATTTTTTATGTCAAGTCATTAAAGTTATTTACACTTATTTAAAGTTTGTTTATTACTTGACTAAATCCTTTTAAAAGTCTCTTTTAAAAATTTTTTTTATTCGTTCTAATAAATTAATTAGTAAGAAAAATCTCAAAGCTATTCATAATATTTTTTCTAACCCAAAAATGTAAAACTAATCAATTTTAAAAAATTATGCACAAATTAATTTTTTTAAATCACTAAATTCTCTATTAAAATTATTTTCATTGTTCCAATAAATTAATTAGTGAAAAAAATTTCAAAGCAGTATATAAAAAATTTTTTTAAATCTAATGAAATGAAATCTTTTGTATGCAATGTCTAAAAATTGATAATTGAGTAATTTCATTGATGAATATGCAAAACGATTATGCAAAAGTTATAATTAACACGAGATCTCGATGCCTATTATTTTAGTATATCGAAATCCACCACAAGCGCAATCATGCATCAGAGATTAAAAAACAAAAAATGAATATTGTAACGAGTAGTTTAAGTGAAAATAGTGCAATTACACAAGTGAGAATATGAAAAAAAAAAAAAAAAAAAAAAAAAAGATGCAAATAAATTATAAATAATTGTTATTGACAGAATTATAACGCTGGCAAGTACACTTCCTGTGTATTGGGTGGATGTATAGAACATAATAATTGACCGGTTTATTCAGTCATATATGGACATTGGTAATTAAGCCACACGAATGAATCCTGCCGCTGCATTGCTCTCTTTGTCTCTATTACTGTCTCTCTTTCTTTCATCTCACTCGACACAACAACAATAATAACCACACAAGTTGATCAACTCTCTCATACATACAGAGTACATAGATACAACAAAACCATAGACAAAATAAATGTCATTTTCATGAACTACCCGTCAGTTGGACTGTCCAATATCCCGAATGTTATTATATTCTGTTCACTCGTCATTCTCCCAACTAACAGTCGGCTACATTCGTGTGGCCTCTTCTGTACCTTTACCTTAAAATAGAACATCACAATAACATATTAAATAATAATAATTAAAATAATTTGATAGAAAACAATTACCTTGAGATGAGAACCTCTCGTAGACGGACAAAGATGGCTCAGTGTCTGTCCATTGCTATTGTAGTGCACAGAAATTTGGGAACACTTTGACGGTGTACGTTCAAGAGTATTACACTTTGTATTAAGAGTCTCAGTACTTGGATAAGAAACAGATATTTTTATTTTGTCTTTACGTACTGACGCACTACGGTTTGATTCTGGACTTTTTGGGCTCGTGCTACTGTGATTTGCTCCACCATTATAAACACTCCCACGTCCGCGGTGTATCCTTAGTGTCAGTCGTTGTTCATCAAATCTGTAGGAAAAAAATAATTCAATATAATAGACATGAAGAAATTTAATAATTACGCTAAATTTATACTGATAAAAAAAATAAATTGATTAAAGAGAAAATAATTTTAACGAGTTTGATTATCTTGAATCAAGCAGAAAAATTCTTGAACTAAGAAATTGTTCTTTTCAAATAAATTTTACTTTATTTAAGAATTTTTTTTTTTGATTCGAAATACTTTTTCTTGATTAAAGATTTTTACATTAAATAAATGAAATATTTTTATCAATGTAGAGAAATTTTAGATTTAAACTAGAATTTACTTTGCAAAGTCATAATCGAGAGCTTCAAATAAGTTCTAGAGATGATAAGATCTAGAAATTGACTGCCTTAATAGTTTTTGATCAATCTTAAATCGGTCAAGTCGTTTACGAGCTATAAAAAGTTACACACACGTTCGTAAAACCTTCTCAGGATCTCGAAATATCGACGCCTGAAGACTATTTTTTAAGATTGTTCTAAAATAACACAATAATCTGGATCTAATTTTAGATAAATATGACAACTACTGAAAATATTAAAGTCAAAAACAGAAATAACTCTTTTATTTTCTTCTTTTAATCGAAAAAATCGGGCTGAGTCGAAATAACAAGCTTGTACTAAATTTATGTTAACTTGAAAAACTTTCATAAATTTAATTTACTTACATTTAAATTACAATAACTTACAAAAGTTTCAGACTAAAATTAACTGAAAATGTAACAGAAAGTTTCTTGAGAATTATAGAAATAAAAAACTGTTCTCTTTCATTATACAAGTATGAAATATTTGTACAAATCTTACCAACAAGAAAAAATGATTTTTTTTTAGTCAATAAATTAACTAAGTAAGGTAAAAAAGCCCCAATATATGATCATGTACCAGTATATGATCACTCCATGTATTTGTATACCTATATTTGTGAATATATTGGGGCTTTTACCTTAGAATTAATTAAAAAAATAAAATCTAATAAACTTTAGCCAATAATTCATCATAAAAACCCTAAAATTATTCAAGTTTTTGAATGCATAAACTATTTCGCAGCATATTTAGCTGATAATTTACGAGTTCCGAATGTCTCTAATAACTTTGTTAATTTACGAAACTCCGGATTTTCTTTAGCGGTTAGTTAAAAAAAAAAAAATAACAAAAATACTAAGTTCATTAATCATTCTCGCAAACACATCCTTTGAAATATAAACTTGGTATTAAACGTTGTATTTATAACTACAATAAATACAGCAGTTTGAGTACAAAATTAAACTATAAACTTACATACATACAAATCATAACAATTCTAAAAACCGCATATGACTACACGCGTAGTACGACAAGTTACGGCGGACTTAAAGCAATTACCGGAGGCATTTAAAGTCGCGGTAGTAGAGACAAATGATCGCGCTATAAATTGCCCGTATCGCTAAGAGAAATATATAACTCCGGTAACGATGAACGAGGCGGTGTTGTTGTTGTTGGTTCTTGGTTCTTGTTGTTGTTCTTTAGTGGGCGTTGTGGTGGTGCCTGAACATACATGCTTATCAATACAAGTAGCTCGAGCTTTTCACCATTTCCCGTTTTTTTATCATTAATTTGTTTTGTCCTGTTAGACTATGCTGTAGGCACTTCATAAATTTAATATACTTTAAATGGTTAAATGCCTTTATCTGCAAATGTAAGCTCGTTTGCCTACCTTGGTAAGGCAATCAACTAACAATTATCTTCTTCAAGACCGCGTGCAAGACAAACAAATAAATAATTGCTCGCTATCATTGTACATACACGCTCTGTACTCTGTACTTAATACCTATAATATTTTGCAGTCTGCAACAACTTCAACGTTTAATTGAGAGTAATTTTTAATAATGCTACCTTATGGATGCATACATAGAGATATTCATTAAAGTATAAATATGTCGTCGGTACGATTCTAATTCGTCGAGAGTCATAACTAAGATCGTAAAAATTTTCATTTACATATTTAAGAGTATAAGGAAAATTTTGCAGTGAAATTTGAGATCTTTGGGAAATCAAGTCTTTAATTTGTGTTTTTTTCAGTTTCAGTTAATTTCTTATGTCAAGCTTGATCAGTTTTTGAAAAAGATAAGAAAGATGTTTGAAAATTGAATGATTGTAAAAAAAATAGCAGAACGAAGTGAAGAATAAAAATAATATTTAATACAGTTAAATCTGTATAAAGTTCCGTAGTTATATAAGGGGGGGGGGGGGCAAAATGGGCCCCTTAAGAAAAAAAATGTTGATATCCTTAGTGTTTTTCTCTGGTTTCACTTTTTTTTAGTCTCTTGCCAAGTATATTTGACCTCAATTTGCTCTGTTCATTAAAAATGAAAAATTGAAAATGTAGGGCAAAATGGGCCACCTTCAGAAAATTTTTATAATATGAGTTTTTCAGCTCGTTTTACTTTTTTTTGCCTTTTACTGAGTTTATGGTATTAATTTTTTTGTGTATATCGAAATTAAAAAATTGAGAAAGGTGGGGTAAAACGGGCCCCCCAAAAAACTCAATATGTTTCTTACTTGTTTTATATTTTGAATTTTTTTTATTATGTATTCAGTATAAAAAATTAGGATAACAATAGACCCTAAAAGCCATCCCTGCAACTTCCCGCTAACTCCATACCTAAGCGCTCCACATTTCACGCCAAAACCAATAATAAATCAGGTAAAAAATGTCGAAGTAATTTAAAAAAAAAACGCGTTTTTTGAATTATTTCGACAACAGTATCTCTCAAACTAATCAATCAATTTCAGTCACGTTAACGGCGATCAACGCGGGTTTCTAAGCTTAAAAACCGATCAGTTTTTCGAATCGATTGGTGAAGCCAATAAAAATGTATCACAAAAAAAAATTTTTTAGAATTTTTTTGACGATATCTCACAAATGAATTAACCGTTTTAAAAAAAAATTAAAGGCATTATGTGTAGTCTTTCTAGAACAAAAAGATTATTTATCACTAACCAAACAATCGGACGTGAAATTTCAAAGATGTGTTAAAAAATTACTTTTTTTAATTTTTTTAAATTAAATATCTCTTGAACCATTCAACCGATTTTGACGTTATTGGCGGCGATTGAAGTGATTTTTTAAGCTCTAAAAATCATCTCGTTGAATCAAAAACGATCCAGGAATAAATGTCGGAGTTATGTAAGAAAAAAAAAACACTTTTTCCCTGATATTTTGTTCACGATATGTCACAAACGAATCGACCTATTTTGATCGCGTTGACAGCAATCGACGCAGTTTTTTAAGCTTAAGAGTTGATTAGTTTTTGAAAACGATTGATTCAGCAGATTAAAATTTATTAAAAAAAAAAAAACGTTTTCTGAAAATTTTATTTTCGAGATTACTCAAAATCTATTGGCCCGAATTACCTTAAATATTATAAAATATCCAGGGGCAAAGAAACTCTTTCGATTGCTGTCAATCCCGTTTGAATCAGTCGAGCCGTTTAAAAGTTATGAGAGGTTTACGTTCACACACACACACACACACACACACACCATCACAAAAATAGTTAGGGAAGCTTCTGTAAAATAAATAGTTTTTTAACAAAAAATATAGTAAATAATGCTGTTATTTAACTCGAGACCTAGTTCGTACTTTACCTATATAATTTTTTCTATAATTCAAAAATTCTAGAACACGTTTAACTGAAAAATATTCTTTGATTTTTAAAGTCTAATCAGCCCATTATACCTCCCAAACACTTCGAGAGTTAAAAATGTCGGGGGCCCATTTTGCCCCTAAATATTTTTGGATATTGAAAATTTTAGGGGGCCCATTTCCCCCCCCCCCCCTTCCCCTAATTGAGGTTATAATTGAGAATGATTTTACTTGTATCACTGTAGAGTGTTTTACAAGGGAGGGTGGGGAATTATTGTCTCTCCACTTTTTTCTCCGCAATATAATCATCAACCCCGTCATTATAACTCTCAACCACTTTTTCGTCCCCACCCCCCTGTATGTCGAGATTTTTTCTTTCATGCCCGACACACATGTGCTGCGACTGTGGCCGACTTACGCGTTATAATCAGTACCTGCATTTGCATTACGGTCTTAAATAGTATGGAGGTACTTCTATAATGACATTTTACCTCCATAACTATATGGGAAAACCACAGAAAACCCGACCGGTGCAGAGAGGCTGGCAATGAAACGCACATATTCAAACGCACAATGAAAAATATTGGTGCGCGCCGGAATCGAACCCTGGCCCCACTCGTTCAAAATGCAGGTACCGAGCCGATTAGGCTATTGCCAACCTTTCCCGTAGTTATATATTTTAATTATTTAAAAGTCACTAACAAGAGCAAAAAAGATAACTCGTGAAACTTTGAAGAGATTTAACAATAACGGATTTTTTTTAAAAAATAAAAATGATGAATTTTCTTATATTTATTTCCAATTATTCCCGTAAATAATTTATGAAAGTTATCGAGGATACTCTGACGTAACTTCGTAAATCTTTTCGACTACTGAATCTGTTTTCGTAATGATTAAAGAGTATGACTTTAATGGAATATAACAGTTATGTGACATTTTTCATCAAGTTGTTGGTCATTGATCTTAGCAATTTAATTTTAAGATTTATTTTTGTACGTATAATTATGCACAGAAAAAAAGATTTACCTATACCTAATTAAAAATGTCCAAAATTTTTTGAATAGCGGTTTTAAATTTTCGTTAGTCACATAGCGTCTACAGATTGCTAGTCTGAATTCTATTAGTGAAATGGAAACACAAAGTTGAACTTTTTGTTGAATTTATCACCAATTTAAAAAAGTACAGTTTTTGACTTTGTGATTTTGGTGAGTTGTTTGGTAGTGATTTCCATTTTATTTATCCAAATAAAAATACAACCTGCCGTGAACATAAATATATAAATGTATGAATATATAGATCATAGATACCTGGATCCTAACATTTTTGAGCCCTTGGTCGTCCGGAAACCCTGATTAATAGCTTTGGTCGTCGATACAGCCGCGTTGTATATCCTCCAGTAGAAAAATAACATGACTAGTGTTGGTATGTAGAATGAACCCAATGCGCTGTAGACGACGTACCCAGCGTCATTGGTAAGCTCGCATATCCAGGGGCACGGTTTTGGCTGTACTACAATTCGCGTTTCATTATACGGCCCACTATCATCCAGTGTTAAAGCGTCATTTCGTTGAGGATTTGACTGTCAAACAGAAAAAAAAACGGGCACACCCACACACTCTGTTATTTATTTAGCAAATTGCTTAATTTTTAAAAGTGGACCGAAAATAGTATTTGCACGCAAAATTGATCAATATCACTCTATATTTCATAGATATTTACTCAGACTAAAACTAAAAGTTTTTTTTTTATAAAATATCTATTGTTTACTCGACGTTGCAATTAAAAGTTTCATCACAATTGAATTTGTTATTTAATTGTACATGTTTATTCGCTAACTAAACTTTGGTAATTATAATTGGAGCCAATTGATAAGTGGATTTTATGCAATTATTTATTTACTTCGTAAATGTTTGAAAAACAATTTTGTTGTTTTGTCGTTTCAAGTTTTTCATAAACAATTACTGCGTATATATGTGATACAGTTTTTAAGAACGAGCGTGGACGGATGAATAATCCTTATAAAAGAGACATCGCGACAATGACATATGTAATTATTGAATTACATGTTCTATGAACAATAGGTAGCTCCATACCCTTTGATCTTTCCAGCCGACAAGAGGTGGAAAGCAGATGACGAAACTCAGCACCCACACAGCTGCAACCAGCAGCTTGGCTCTCTTTGGTGACATTATCTGCAAGCAATCAGCTTCGAGCAGTCAAGCAAGAGATACCTCCCATGGAAATTCATGAACTAACGTTAATGTGTATCTTACACATTTATACGTTGATTAATTATGGGTGTAAATATACGGTCTATTCGGACACTAGTCTTCTTTCGGTAATTTATCGCGTAGTCAGAAATTTAAAAAATTTTACTTATTTTGTTTGAATAATTTATTGTGAAGCAAATAAAAAAAAAAATATTAAAAAGTATGAATTTTTAGATTCATGTTTGAAAATGTAATTTTTATAATTTTATATTTGACTTGATTTTTCTAGAAAATTTTCATGCACGACGACTTTTTCTTTATTAGAGTAAATAAGTTCATGTTTTATTTCATAATTTATTCCTGTTTATTTTAATTATTCTACATATGTTAATTTAATTCCTACATGACGAATTTTCACTATGTAAGTAATTCTTAAAGAAAAAAAAAATTGTTCTCACTTAAAAAAATCTTTTTAAGAGAAGAGTATTAGAATTGAACATATTTTTTTAATAATTTAGAAATCAATAACACAATGAAGCTTGTAAAAATCATGATCAGCAAAAATTTTAATCTAGATTGAATCGTCATAACTTTATCAATAAAAAATTCGTTAGTCAATAGAAACAGCTTATACAAACTAAATATCCTTTTCATTGGCTCAATTTGACAATTTTAGTTTAAATAATCAAGATTATAGTTCAATAAATTACAACGCCTATATTGAGCAATATTTCAAGTATTAATCAATAAAAAATCAAAAGTTTTGTTGTAGTTACTCCATTATACATCAACAAAAAACTATAAAAAATTTTTTATAGCAATAGTTGACATTTTAATTAAAAAAAGCGCATTAAAAAGTAACTCATCTGAACTGATCTCACAGAATCGTGAAGTTAAGAACAGATTATTTTTTATTATAATTGAATTATTTTTTATTCAGATATTTTATACTCTCAATAATAAAATGTATAATTAAATTATCGACTTTATATTTAAAAATTTTTCTCAACTAAATGGTGACTTGATAATTTTATATTAACTAGGCAATAGAGGTTCGTACACTCTTCATATATTGATTTTGTACCTAAATTAGTTATTTAAAAAAGTATCGAAAAGAGCTATCGTGCCTCATTTCAACTTCGTCAGACAACTTCGGTCTTTGTAAATATTTCCGTTAGTCAATATTTTTTTATGCATCGCATGTGTAAGATACCCACAAACGAAATAAAAAAAAACTTTTATGTAAAAAAAAAAATTTTTTTTACCTGAGGATAGCTGACTGGCCTGGTAACAGCCAAGTACCTGTCGAGACTTATCGCGCATAGATTCAATATTGACGCGGTGCACATCCACACATCCACCGCCAGCCACACCGAGCACCACAGGTCCCCAAATATCCAGACCTTGCGACATCGATTAACGGTAGATTAATTATACAATGGAAGCTAAGGGGTGTCTCGAGATAAGAAATGACGTCAAGACACCGGTACTTAAATTGAACCTATTTTTTTCTCATTCTTTTTAATATAAAAATTAATAAAATATATTAGTAGATGATTGTATTCACCTTGAAGACCTCCCAGGTAGCGCTGAAGGGAAGCACAGCCACCCCGACCAAGAGATCAGCAACCGCCAGACTAACGATGAACATGTTGGTGACGTTGCGGAGTTTAGTAGTGTGGTAAACGGCGAGTATGACAAGTACATTGCCAAGAATTACCATTATGTCCACAAATGCGAGGACGACGAGGGTACCAACGATACCCGGTCCTGACCACTCGACGTCCTCGTACAATTTGTTGCAGTTGTATGCGTTTAAATCCCGCATCGTTAACGACAACGCTTATCGTCGGACCTCCCAGTGTCCGTTTGTCCGCACGTCGACGACCGATGAACACCGACGGCTTTGACCACCGTGTCTTCTCTCCCATCCTTTCATTTTACATCTATTACTTTATACATGTAACTTTTATTTATCTATTATTTTCTTATTCACTTTCACACTTTGCACTTGCTCTATTATTTTTATTTTTAATCAGTTGGATAATTTAACAGCCCACTAAATCATCTTTACTTATATTTTTCTTTAAAATCTTAATTATTATAATTATAATTATTATTATTATTGTTCGTAAACAAGTTTTTTTTTTTTATAATAAAAACGAGGTAAATATATATACGTAGATTAATCAGCCTTTGGTAGGTACGGTAATTATAATTATTATTGAATTATTCGCTTGAGCGTCAGGTTAATTATTAATTAATATATATATATTTTCTTGTTTTACTTATTTACTTAACTTTTTAAAATATCACAAAGTAATCTAACTTGTAAATGATTAAAAATCACGTTTCTTTTGATCTAGTAATAATTATAATAATAATAATAATAATGATGATAATAAATCTAAGTATAATTAAGATAAATTAATTACACGGGAGAATAAATAAATCAAAGGATCTTCCGGTACTTTCGATATCGTCGGTGGTGTCTTACCGGCATTCCAAGCCGCCTATTCACTCTCTTAACACGCTTGTCATTACACATTGTCACTCACGTATGTTATATAAACGTTTCTGATTTTCCTCCGGCTATTTTTATTCGGTTAAATACCGCATATTTTATTTTATTTATTATTATTATTATTTTGTTTTGTTTTTGTGGCACTTTTGCCGCAGCTGCCGAGGTAATTGGTTGATGCTGATCTTTCGGCTATTTTTTAGTGTGAAAACTTTTGAATAATAAATGATTAAAAAGATAAATAAATAAATAAATAAATATATTTTTATATTTAAGATACTCTTTGGAAGTCTATGTGATTCAACATCGTTTTATTAATATCGTCATTACAACGACAATATTATCACCAACACGCAACAGTAATCTTCCACTTTCCAGTTGATTTATTAAAATAATATTTTAATAACTGTCGCATCATGAGTATTCTCCTTGCAAATCTCAGCTTTCCATTTTCTGAAAATAGTAATAATACATCATATTTAATACTTTTTTTAAATATTTCGCTCACTTATTATTATTATTATTATTATTATTATTATTATTATTATTATTATTATTATTTTTCACATAATTAATCTACTGAAAAAGTCAAAAGTTCATCATCATCTTAATGATAGTTGAAAACAGAAGAGTGAATAAAAAACTAAAATAAAAAAACAATCAACAAAGAAATGTTTGCGTGGAAAAAAATAGAACGAAAATAATCAATGAAGAAAGACAGACGAGTCATAAAATAGAGAAAGCAAGAGTGAGAGCTTCCAAATGAGCTCGAGGATATTTGATGCCTAGTGTAAAAGGAGAGAGTTTGTATGAATTTTCATTGGAAAAATTTTCTAAAGCGACCTCTTTTAAAAACCCTTTATCAGTCTAAAAAGTCTATTCCAAAGTAAAGAGTCGACACCTTCAATAGCGTACTGGTCATACATATATATTACATATCAACACAAAAACAGTATTTATCTCAAAATAGAAAAAATAAACTGTCAATTACCAGAAACCAGAAACGAGAAACCATCAGTAACATACAAAGAATCAAAATTGATCGTTAATGCTACAGGTTGCCGATTATCCCATAAATGGACATCAACATCAGGACCGACGAATTAAATTCAATCCTTCCATTCCATTCTCACCCAAAAGATATTCCATCCTGTCCTGTGTTGACCGTTGAGCGTCGAGAATCCGGGCTTATATATTCTGTCATCCCTTTCAGCCCTCCATTTATATATTATATATCTTCCTCAATAGCCGAGGTCTAAAACTTATCGCTTTATCACCTCCATCCCCTTTGCCCTGTGCCTAACCGTCTCCGACGATGTAGTTATATAGTCCTGGGTAATAAGTTATCCCGATCATCAATATCTGAGCCAGAGTAAACTTGATCCCCTTATCGTTTTAAATATACAGTTATACAAAAGGGAGATGAAATGAAAAGCACCTACCAGCATCCTCAGTTCTCAACCCTGACTTAGATGCTGAAGAGATTCTGAGATTATTCAGAACGCAACCTCTGCACTGGATCCGTGGGATATACATACGTAATTTCTTGGTTTTCGCATTCAACTCAGTCTGTGTCTGTATCTCTTTCTCTTCTCATAGCTAGCTGATGCTGATGAGTTAGGCTTGTGACTGATGAGACAACTTTGCATCAATGACTCTAACGAGCCAATTGTGTTTCACGGTGGTTATTATTCTCGAACGTGTTGCACGTGGATGAGTGTGGTGTGTAGTGTGTTATGTGGCTCTAAATAATCTCAGGATTGATAATTTTATCAACTACCAGCCGAAGACTGAAGCTTCAATCGATTAATATCATACGTGTTCTGGTTCTGTATTTCATACTTGATGAGACCAACATTGATGTTGATGTTTATAAATATATATATAAATTTATGTGTTTATATGTCAGAAAAAAAGTTGCCGAGTATTCGAGTGAATTAGTTGACGGTAATAAAATTTTGTTCCTATATAAACTTTCGACAGTCTCTTTCGTACTCTCTCATTCACTTATCTGAAACCTTGTAAATCTCTTCCGATCTAAGACTGCTCTTGTTCATAAGTATAAGTACATATACTTATACTTATACTTATGCTGCAGCTGAAACTACTCTTCGCGAAGAGCTTGAGAATTGTATGTTTATAGTAACTTATTAATTTGTGCCCACGTTATCTCAAAGGTCAAATGATTCTGCGCATTTTACCCTCGGATTTACTCCGACAATGTATTCAGGGTAGTTACATTGTTTTACTTTTTTCCTTTCTTTATTTTCGTTTTATTTATATTATCTGTCGGCATGATAGTCGCAATAATACTTTGCGTAAATTTTTCGAGCGTGAATAAGAGGAATGAAAAAATCGGGAGCAGAGCCGGCTCTTCTGCCTACAGCCTACTACACCACGACAGGAACTAAAATGAAAAGAATGTTAAAAGGGCGGATAGGAGTTGAGGAAAGGAATGAAAATACAATACTCTTCTGTACTGTATAGAATATACAATATACAATATACAATATTATACAATAGGAAAAGAGTAATAAGAGTAAGCTCAGCGGTAACCATCGGCATGCCAAATACTTGGTAACTTGAATTTCCTATTCGAAAACGCTCCGGGCAACCAAACTTTTTGTACTCTCATTTATTTCTTTCACTTCTTAAACTTTATTTTTTATTTTATTATTATTTTTTTTTTATTCTCAACTCTCTAGTCAATAGAATACAAAAAAAGTTAACTTATTGAATGAGAGAGATTCTTTATACTGTTCTGGCTCAGCCTCTTCTAAAGCCTGCCCTCGATCTATTGCTACTTTTAGATACAATACATTTTCCCTTATTCGTATTTCTTGTTACAGATATCACAAATTTATAATAAAAATTTTAAACTTTTTTTATTTCTGCCTTCGCCTCCTACTCCTTTTAACTGGTCATTTTTAAATGACTTACAAAGCTGCTTTTCCTACGTTTACTTTTATCTCTTTATCGTATATTTTTTTTTTCAGTTTTTATTGTGTTACCTTTCGTTTCGTTTCATTTCAATCCTCGAGCTTTTTTGTTTTCATTTTCCCGCGTTCGCTTTACAATCAAATTTTTATTTATTATATCAATTAAATTGAATTCCATTATTGAGTTTTTAAAAAACAATAACATGAACAACAGCAACAACAACAACAACAATAACAATAACAATAACAACAACAATAACAATAACAACAACAATAACAATAACAACAACAATAACAATAACAACAACAATAACAATAACAACAACAATAACAATAACAACAACAAATTCCAAATGAATTTAATGAAATAAATCGTGACACCTACCAGTAGCACAATTTTAAAGCACAAATTTAATTTTACCACTGAAAGTTAAATAAGCAAACTTTGTTATTAAAATTTACATAAATTTATTTTTGAAAATAAAAATTTAACATTTCAATGTAAATAAAATAAATAAAAATTGTCGGCACTTTTAGTCATGCCCAGGTGAAAGAACCACTGATCGGATTTAAATGACCTGGGTGATTGTCGTAAGTGTCGTCGCGGCAACGATGCTGAGCGCACTGACAAGATCCGGGCGTTCGGAAAAAAGAGAGAAAGAAAAAAAATATATATCTATAGTCATATATATATATATATATATATATATGTATACACATATATATACCTGTAGATGAACGAACGGAGTAAGACAGTCAGAGAGAATGAGCGTGAGTGAGTGAGTGGGTAGTGAACGGTGTGTTCGCATGCGCATCAGTAGACGTCCTCGTTGACTCGCGCGTTTGTTAGCAAAAGCAGTCCTATCGCGTTCTCTACTCCGAGTAGAGAGTAGACAGTAGAGGGAAATTGAGAGAGAGGAGAGTGGTTGAATCTAGTCTCCCTGGCCGCAAATATCATCAGAGAACGCTACTTCCACCTTCCTCGTCGTCATCGGTTTTCCACCTCTCACTTCCTGTCCCGCGCCCTTTCTTCTTCCATCTTTCTATAACCAGCTATCCTTTTAGCGACAGATAATGTACTACATGTTCTATACATCGTGTATCTACTCTCACTCTGGACGTCAGTTTCATTGACCAGCCAGGCCGGGATTCATCTATTTCATCCCCTTCCATTCCGGTTCGTTTCTTATCAATACAACTGATACCGTTACAGTGTCGGCTGGCTTGCATACATTATTTATCTGCTTTTAGTCACTGGTATTTCTATTTCAATTAACACACCCCGTCACCCGATAATCAGATCTTGTTATCGAAATTACATGTCTCAGGTTGAGGTTTGCGTTAATCATTTACATTATATACACATTTACCATAAGATTGTTTGTCAATGCAGTAATGATTCATTTACTTAATAATGAAGTCCATACTGGCAAAAATTGAAGAGAAAAAAAATTGAACCAAGAATATCATTTTGAAGATTTTTTTACTTGACTCAATAATTTTTATAATTGATTTAAGGATTCAACTTAATTTTTTTCTCAGTGTGTAAGATTTTATTGTTTGAGATTATTTATACTGATTAGGAGACACTGAGATGGTAATTTGAAAAAAAAAATTGAGATAAAAATTGAAATAAATAAATGAGATAACAAAGAGTAATAAATTTTTAGTGATTAGCTTCTGGCCTTGAAGATTTGAGATTGAAGATATAGATGCAGATGCTTTAAAATTAACATGTAACCCTGAATAAAACTAAAGAGCGTAAAAAATGGTTGAGATAAAATGGTGAAAAAATAATGTTGAGAGATAAGTTTTTAGAGAGGAGTAGATGTAGATATAGTATTATTATACATTATAGATATATAGAACAGAGTGAAGTTTTGGAAAAGCCCGGAGGATAGAAGTAAGGCACGATGTTGGGGTAGTCATTCATCGAGTAGCGGGAAAAGTAGACCGTTGTGTCGTACATATAGAACAAGTTGTTATGTTGGTTGGCTGCTGCTACTGGATTTTGTTCGGGTAGAAGTAAAGTGAAGGGTAGGGTTCTGAAGGTTTTTAGTTGTATTATTTTTATTATTTATTTTTTCTTTATTATTATTTTCACAATGTGATAATCACGGTATACAAGTTGCTAAATATAGTCCGGAGGGTAAAAGCTCGGGCGTAATCTGAAAAGACAAGGTAGGTTTTAAAGGACAAGCGGTGGTAATGTAACAGCAAACGGATAAAAGGAATGGTATGATAAAATATAGTGATTATAAAATGAAGAAGTGGATAGTTAAGATTAGTAATTAAAGTAAGAGATTTTATTTTATTTTATTTTAATAGAAAAGTTAAAAATAAGGATAGAGATTATTGAAGATTTGAAATAAAGCTGGGCTCAAGTCATGGGTTGTAATGCACGAACGTTGATAGGTTGATCAACTGGCATCTGGCAGCAACACGCCGGGTTGTAAGTTACCAACACGAGCTGTACTACGCGATCCCGGGAATGGAAGGGTAAAAGAGAGGAAGGACTGAGCGAACAAGGAGCGTGAGGGATAAAGTAAGAGAGCTTTCAGAGAGTGACGCGCGCACAGTAAAGTGGAGCTAACACCGAGTGAAGCACCACACGATCACGGATGCGCGGAAGAACATTACGGGCGAACAGGTATTAAACTATATGCGATATTCTAAGCCGAATGACTTTATGTCTTCTTTATATATTCTGGAAATATAGTTATAGTTATAGATAGAGATAGGGAAAGATATTATAAGGATATGAAGAGATTGAGATTTAGATGGAGATGTAGTTGAAGATATAGTCCTATGTAGATCAAAAGTTGAGGTGTATAAGATTTAATTGCACGGTTCAACTTTGAGAAACCTCAACTAAACTTGAGATATAACTGTTTTAATGTAAAAGGGAGTTTCATAGATTATGTTATTATTATTTATTTATTTTTTAAATTGGTCAAATTTTTAGAATGCAAAAATAAATTAAAAAAAAAAAAATAGATGTAAAAATTAAAATTATTTTGAACAAAGTAGAATTTTTGGTTCATATTATCATTATTGAATATTATTATAATTTATTTTTTTAATTTACTAAATTATTAATTTAAAGAAATTTTAAGAAAAATTAAATTATTTTAAATGAAGTAAAATTTTTTAATATTATGATAATTAATAATAATAATAAATTTGTATTAATAATGAAAATAATTATTATTTTTATGATTGTTATTATTATTACATAAGAACGAGTACAAGTAATAAAACCAGAGCGACTCTAAATAAGGAAGGAGTAAAACTCAACTGACTTGAATTTTATCAGTAAATCAAGAATCAATGCTAACACCTATGTACTCCTTACTCGTTACTCCTTTTCTTACCTTTATATATCCATATTTATAAATATAATTTTATAAATACATATTCAATGGGGCTTGAGAAAGATGGTCAGAATATTCTAAAATAAATACCGCATCTTACGCTTTTATTTCAATGTATCGATTGTGTTTAGCAACCGAAGTTCCGCAGATTGAATTATTTATAAATGTCATAGTTTTCTCAGGCGTGTTCGCTTTCAGTAAAACAATATTGAGAGTCAAACTTTATCTTTTTTTATTTTGACTCTGACAAATCAAATATAAGTACTTATTGTTTAGTTTCAAATTCAGCTTTGTTTCGCGAATAAAAATTCACTAGTCGGCATTTTATCATATATATATATATATATATATATATATATATATATATATATATATATATATATATATATATATATATATATATATATATATATATATATCCTTAAAAGTCTATATGTATACTTATAAATAGATATTTACCTCAACTTATATTCTGAGGACTAGATACTGAGGACAATAATACAATATAAAGAAAATTGCGGATCTTCGCAAAAAGGACTGAGGAAATAGCATATACTGTCAAGTGGAAAATTGAACAATCCCGGGCGATTGATTAAGCCGACCCACCTTATACTTCTTACGACGAAATCGAGTATATATGCAATAAAATATATATTAAAAAAAGGAGAGAAAATGAGGATGAAAAAAGAGCAAAAGCTATTTCGATTTCCTCGTGAGTCGTTCGGCCTGACTGATTATAAAAGGTGAACAAAGCAATTTTTTTGAAATATTAAATTTACTTATAGTAGTAAAAAAAATGAAGAAGCATTAAAAAAATAAGTGATAAGTTTGCGAGCGAGAATTGACGCACGTGTTTATTACTGATGTGACTCGACTACTGCAATGTACTTTGTAGTACACGTATATTTATCAAGTTGACGAGTTGAGGGAATAACCCGGTGATATTAAACAAACAAAAATACTTTCACAATTTCTCACGTTGACTTAGTACGCAATCTGACGACGGCAAGTAGTTTGTCGTTGAATAAAGACCTTGAGGCATACAAATACAAATCAGACGTCAAAGATACATATATATACACAGACGAGAGTAAGAGACGATTAAATACCAAATACTATTAATTTGAGGGTCTGAGTTCGTTTATACGGGCCTCAATACACGCTGTGTATCCTTAATAATCACTATTTATTTGTATATATAAATGTATACATAAAACATGACAATATTCTGTGAGACAATGACGAGCAGAAGAAGAGAAGCAGCTGAGTAGCAGAGATCAGTGAGGCAAAACTACTCATTCTCACACCATCCAATTACCAGAATTTCATTTCCGTACCAGTGGCCAAGTCGTATTCTGGATAGACTTTGAGCATGATGTATACAAACTTGATGCAAACATTCATACAAATACTAGGAATGTATATTATATACAAAATGGTAGTTGGAAAATTAAATGTGGACGAATACGCGTTAGATTTAGCTTCCTTTACACGCCTACACACGACATACCATAAAAGCGACTGTGATTATCTGCTTTTCAGTCTCCTATTTCCACCAGACACTCTATGCATATTACGTCTATATTATATGTATATATATACGGAGGTACGTAAAATAATGTGTGTAGAAAATTTACCTTGCCGTCCTCGTCCTTACCACTCATTGTCTCACGGACAAAACATTCAGCAACATCTGATTTCATTTGTAATAATATCTCCGCTGGGGTTTTTGTCACCGTGATAATATCCATATACATATTTATTATTTGTGAATGATGTGCCCTTCGGACAGATATAAACAATTTTTTTTTTTTTTTTTTCATATTATATTAATGTCGAGGGATGTTTTGGCCGAGATCTGAACTGCGTTATTTTGTATTTTAATATTTAGGAGTTTTTTTTTTTTTTTTAGTTTCAATGTGAATTGAAAATTTTAATTAATTATCTTTACTTTGTGATTTGTTTTATGTATTAATTAGGATTGAATTTAGTGAAATGTTTTTGAGGTAATATTTGTTGATAAAAATTATCTTAAACAATTATACAATTTTTATGAAGAAGAAAACAAAAATTACTGATAGAAAAAAAATCTTAATTTTGTGAAATAAATTTTCTGGGTCTAAGAAAATATTTAATAATATTATTTAATCATCTAGGTTGAAAAAAAAATTTTTTGACTGAAGTTTATGTCTCTCTTAAAAATTTTCTTAGCTCAATTAAATTTTCATTACACCAATTCAAAATAAAATAGGAATTAATTAAGTTGTAATAAAAGTTTCTCTGCTAAAAAAAAAAGTTTTAATAAATCTAGTTCATTACTTCCAAACAAATTCTTTTATCGCTTACAAATAATCAGTTATCGCAAAATCAGAACCCGAGTTTCATGACAAATTTTATTCAACTAATAGTATAAAAGTACGAAAAACTAAAAAACTTTTCAATCAAAAAATTAAAAATAAAAACAATCAAGCAGATTCAGAGTATGACAATTTTTATTGATAAATAAAAGTTGAATGCTTTCATTGAAACCGTACCGAAATATCCTGGAGTATTTGCTGAAAAGGATAAAAAGCAGTCTATATGTATATATAATAGAAGAAAAAAAGCATAAGGAATAGGAATACTAAAAATAAACTAGAAAAAAAGAAAAAATTGAAGTAAAAAAGAATTTTTGCGGTTGGATGGACTCGGTGAATGTGATACATAGAGTGGAGAGAAAGGAAGACAGTGCATTAGTATAATTAATGCCATGGCGTGTGAAAAAGCTTACCACTGGTCTACTGAGCTTTAGCTTCGAGTTTCCAGGCAAACTAATATTTTTACTTCACGCCTTCACTCAGTTTATTTATTTTTTACCTTTATTTCATCCATTATCAGCATTACACCGCTGCATAAACTTGATTTTTTATCTTTTGCTTAAGTATTCTCTTTATATACCAACCCAAGCACTAATACTAAATTTATTGGGGATGTAATGGGTTGAATAATTAAACACAAAATCCGTATATATTTGTTTCAACTTTTCTTCGTGTATTTGATTATTACAGTTTTGTTTTTATTTACGATACAATTAGAGTCCGTTTGTAGTTATAACATGTTCAACCTTTCTCTTAGTATTATGAAAAGGGATCATTATTAATTAAATAACGGCGAGTGGAAGCACATCATATCATTTTCAGAAATACTTGATATAAAAAGAAAAGCGAGAAACAACCAATATTATTTTATTAGTACGATAACATAAAAATAATAATAAAAATAAAAAGCGAGTTAAATGTCAAGTTGAAATATTAAACGTAAATTTTATAAATTTTCAAACCGTAACATTTTATATTCATTATTTATATTTTTATGAAATGTTTGAAATTCTGTCGAAAACGTACACGTTTACATGCATAACTTGATGTCCACAAAGTGAGTCCTTTCCACGCAAACGCCCACGTACATAGTACAGCACAGAAATATGAATATTAAATAAAGCTCAATCACAGTTTGTAAACTTGCGATACTAGTATTCAATTGCAAATAATCAACTGCTCTTGTCAAATTAATTTCGTTTAAACAAAATTTATATTGTAGCATTGTATGAATTTCAATTACTTCCGTTTAATTATAATATGTATAAACCATTAACATATTTAATTATTCGATAACTCAACAAATATCATTTTCATTATAATTATAAATATTATTAAAACACGTCGTGCATTACATTTAATGCAAGAGAAATATTTTCAGCAGTGACAGTAAAGTGTAATTAAAATTTTTTTATGAGTTACTTTACTCTTTTTTCTGTCTTCCATCTCGGGTATAATTATTTTTTTGCTAATGTAAAAAACTCCAGCGCTGACAAAAAAATAATCAGTGAAAAAAAAAACCTACAAAAAATAATAATTCTTTATGTAATTGAACTTATATCGAATTTATGTAAGCACTCGAGTTTTATTTTATTTTTATGGGAAGTTAAGTAATTATTATGACTCAAGATAATGATATTAATGTTTAAGTACTGCAGGTTTTATTTTGCACGAGTATCATTAACAATTAGATGTAACTGGAGATTTAATCGCGCGTTGACGTATTATGAACTTAAAAGTACATATTATATTGATATAACTAAAAATGTAAATACGTGGATGCAGTGTTATTTTTGTTATTATTATTATCGTAATCATCATCGATGTCTTTCGAAGCGTGCTTAATTTATCTGACACAAATCTAAGTGCATAGGTCACTTTCACGCTTGTCTGTCCCGTTTAAATGTGATCGTCAAGATAGAATTCTGCATGATATACACTATATCACGTTATATGTACTCAAGAGATAGAAGAAAAAATAAAAGTACAATAAATGAAAATTGATCATTTTTATTTTGAACAATTTTTAGTTTTTATAAAAAAAATTTCTTATGATATACTTTTCGATGATTAATGTGAAGAAACTTGGTACTTTTTCCTAAATTTGAATTGATTTGACCGATGAAAAAATGTGAGATACCTCGGAAAATTTTGATAAGTTTATTCATGAAACATCAATTTTTATTTAGATCCAAGGATATATAAGGATGTAAAAATTATTTTTTCATTATTGTTATAAATTCAAATACAAAACCGGCACTAGGAACAGTGTAAAAAACTTTGTAAAGTTTTATCATTTTTTTGGCTTTTATCACCAAAAACTGTAAAGCCGTGGCAATATATATCACTGCCTGGTTTAAAATTTAATGATGCGGTCGCATTTACTTCAAGTAATATCCTGTTATAAGAATAAATCTGGATATGAAACAGAATCGTAAAATCCTTTTTATAATAGGGGAGCCTGGGGCACGACGGCCCTCTTAAGCCGATTTTTTCTTTTTGTGGCTTTTAACCATCAAATTTATTTATTTTCCATCTATTTCGAACGAATCAGTCGAAATTTCGCAAAAAATCGAAAAAAAATTTTTTTTTCTGGGGCACGACGGCCCCCTACCCAAAAAATCATATAAAAAAATTTTTTTTTTACTAAAGCTATTACCATCAAAATCTAGAGATTCTCCTCCCAGAAAACGGCGTCGAGGGAAAACCACGATTCTTACGAGTCTTGAGTATCACCGAGAACTCACAGAAAAAAAAAATCAAGATGAAGCAAAAAAAAAGACTTTAATTAAACAAAAAAAAAAAAAAAAAAAAAAAAAAAAAAAAAAACAAAATCAAAAAATTTGAAAAAAAAAGACATTTAAAATATAAAAATAATGATTGCCATTGTCTTTATTGCTATGGACTTTCCTCAGAGTTCTCAGAGTCATGGATTCAATATAAAAATTGTAATAAATGGTCTTATGATTTTTGCGCAGGTATTGGCGAAGATTATTCTGACGAATATGTCTGTGATCATTACGAATAATCGTATATTCATTAAAATATCTCGATGTGATTTCCTAATCATCGAACATTTATATTTCATGCTTTATTCAAAGTTTAATTTTTGTTAATATCTTAAAAAATTATTATAAATTTTATTTTTAAGATGTTAATTAGTTTTAAATAGATAATAGTTAAAAATATAATTAATTTCTTTTATTTCACTCAGAGGTTTCGAACCCACGTACAAGAAAAAATATAGATGTTATTTAGCAATGAATTGGTTACATTAGTTTACATTGATTGAAATCACAGGTTGAGCTTTTAAAATACGTAATATCTTGAACCAGACCTTTTTTTTATATTTTTGTCAAGTCAAAATTATAAATATGAATTGCGTAAAATAAGACATCCTTGGAGGAATTCAAATAAATTTTTGAGATTAGGTTTGTGTCTGGTGCAGAGGATACCGTGATCAATAATTAATAATATAATTATTACTATTTTAATTTCAAAAATTTGTGTTTTCAATTTTTTATAAGCTATATAATTCAACTTTTCATTAAATTTTTCAGTTTAATTAAATTCATTCTGATTCATTGACCTGAAAAGACCTAAAATAATGAATTCTTTAAATTTTTCATTTTTTTTCGAGTAATCCATTATGCTCTACATATCACAGACTGGCCACACGCATAAAACGATTTTGTTGAAATAACAAAAGACGGGATAACTGAAAAATCTGTTCTGGTAATAAATGAGTGTAGTTATAGCAACAAATTCATTAGTTGCATTAACAAAATGTTTCAATTTGTACTAACAAACCAATTTGTTAATTCACAAAATCAATTTGTTGCCCTAACGAAATCATTTTGTTGCTGTCATAAAATGACTTTGTTGCTGTTACAAAATGATTTTGTTGCAATAACAAAACTAATTTGTTGCTAAAGATATTTCCAAATCAGCTATAGCTGATTATAGCATATTTTTAAATTATTTATTCTCTTAATTACTTTAACAAATTGTCTTTGTTACTCCATCAAATTCTCTTTGTTATTTTAATTGCATAATTTTGCTGTTTCAACAAAAAAATTTGCTATACCAACTAAAGTATTTTGTCGAATCTACTTAAAGATTTTGCTATAGTAACGAAACTGTTTTATTGTTATAACATATCAATAACTTTGTTATAACCTAAACTTTGTTATTTTAACTTATAATTTGTTATCCCTATGTTAACAAATTCATTTGTTACCACAACATATCTTAGGTTATCTTAAAAAAATTTTTTTTTGCGTGCCGAAATATCATAAAAACATCATAAAGGTCATAACTTGACGGAAAATGGAAAAAAAAATTTTTACCTAATGAGAGGGGCCGTTATGCCAGGGACTGTCGTGTACCACTCTCCCCTGTATGACTCAATTTTTTGTAAAATTTTTCAGTTCAATTAAATTTTTTCTGATTCATTTTACCACAAATTTATCACAATTTAAAAAAAAAAAAATTTTTTTTCGTTACAATTTTTTTTTCGAGTGGTCCATTATGCCCCACATATCACATATTGGCCCAAAATATCATAAAAACATTACAGAGGTCGTAACTTGAGGGAAATTAAAAAAAAAATTTTTCCCTAGTTTTGGAGGGGGGCCGTCGTGCCCCACACGCAGAAAAAAATTTTGTTAAGATAACGTAAGATATTTTGTGGTAACAAATGAATTTGTTAACATATGGATAACAAATTATTAGTTAAAATAACAAAATTTAGGTTATAACAAGTTATTGATATATTATAACAACAAAACAGTTTCGTTACTATAGCAAAATCTTTTAAAGTTGATTCGACAAAATACTTTAGTTGGTATAACAAATTTTTTTGTTGAAACAGCAAAATTATTCTATTAAAATAACAAAAAGAATTTTTTGGAGTAACAAAGACAATTTGTTAAAGTAATAAAGTGAATACATGATTTAAAAATATGCTATAATCAGCTATAGCTGATTCGGAAAATATTTTAGCAACAAATTAGTTTTGTTATTGCAACAAAATCATTTTGTAACAGCAACAAAGTCGTTTTGTGACACCAACAAAATGATTTCGTTAGGGCAACAAATTGATTTTGTGAATTAGCAAATTGGTTTGTTAGTACAACTTGAAACATTTTGTTAATGCAACTGATGGATTTGTTGCTGTAACTACACCCATTTGTTACCAGAACAAATGTTTCAGTTATCCCGTCTTTTGTTATTTCAACAAAATCATTTTATGCGTGCAGGGGGGCCTTCGTACCTCAGGTTGCCCTAAATCGATTTTTTCCGACAAATAGTGTCCCAAGTATTTGCAATATAAGAGAGTGCAAAAATTATTTTGTGAATTTTTTTTACATAAAGTTTATCAAAAATTAAAAAATTATGTGACTTGAAAATGTGAATACTCTATTATCCCTTCAAATTTATAAAATTATAACAAACATTTAATTAAAAGCAAAAGAAAAATATGTTACATTTGCAAAAGATGAAAAACAAGAGTTCGAGTCTCAGCGTCGTTAAAAAAAGTATATTAAAATTTTTATTCTTATAAAATAAATTAAATTGTCTGATCAAATTCTCTTTTCAATGAATTCTGGAATAAAAATTTAACTCCAAAAGTTGAAATATTAAAAAAAGCATTGTCTAAAATTTGGATTTTCTTAAAGATATATTAAAAACTTTTCAGGACGAATTTTTGTTAAACAAAACCGTATATTTTAATTTAGTAAAAATAAAAATAAATAGAGAAAATTGGACGATCCAGTTTTGATGTTGTTACCAGTATTACTAACCTCAGTCTCAGTAGCTATTTATATTTCTCAAACGGTGACCGCTTACTCGGTAAATCGATACATTAACGTTTATAGATTTATCCTCACCAACACTCGACGGCACCCTCATTCAGCCTTTTTTTTCGTATCATTTTCGTTACTCATTCACTCTATTTCATCTTTTGCTCCTTATATTCTCTTCTGCTTTTATTCTGACACTCTTATATTCTTTATTATTTATTTTTTATCTTCAACTTTATTACACCACAAATAAAACATAATAACTAGAACTAGAAGCGGCCCCTCGACTATACAACCTAGACAAATACCATGTGAAAAAAATGACGAATTCCATACTCAATATCAGCACGATCCATTTATAGAAGAAAAACCAGAAAATCTCAACGATGAGTAACCCAAGACATAAATAATTTTTTTTATTGTCATCTGCACCGCAGGGTGGCCGTTTCATGCCAGTCAACCAGAATATAAATAATCTCCCTCGCCTGACCTCCTAACGCCAAAAATGATGATAATAAAATACAATACAACAAATAACACTACACACCGCACCGCAAAAGTATAATATACAACAAAGTATAAAATACGCAATAAAATTATCACCTAAATTGACATTATTAAATACAAACATTTATTTTAATTGACATTATTTAATATTTAATGAAGATACCGTTTTAATACCGACTAAATTGATTTATCATCTAATAATAATTATTCTTAAATATTAATTCAATACCTGCTGGGATTTTTTATACTGGATATTTATAGACTTGTTATATAAACTCAGACTTTATATAACGCGACTAATTTGAATACGAAATAAATTAATCAAAAGCCAACTCAACTGTCTAGCATATGAAGTTATTTTATTCATTATTATAAAATTGTTTTCATTATTGTAATTATTTTTCGTTTTCATTTTTTAGATTTAAAATTTAAATAACGTTTATCAAAGTGAGTTAATGGCTTCATCAATATTGCTAAACTTTACAGAATAAAATATAAAATACAAAATAGTACCTACAATATAAATAAAAAATCGGTATATAAATACAGATCTATAAACATATATGTATAAAAGTTATTTTCGTTGTCGCTGGATTTATTACTTAATACACACTCACACACAGACTTGTGCTGTGGTGACCGATATATTGTTATAGTGATCTCTGGACATTTGTAAACGCTACCGCAGTATAAATCTGTCCAAACTTTTGAACGATAGCGGAACTTGTCATTGATTAAATGATTTCATAATTCAATTCTTATAAGTGTACGTATATATATGTTTAATATATTTAATTTATTACTTTTTTAATCAAGTTTGATGAAAAATTAATCTTCATTAATTGTTCTTCAGGTGATGGAACGCCTTCAGTAAAGTTCACATTCTAAATATACATTCATTAAAACCTCTACTTTAATTACTCTACTAATTAAACCATTACAAAGTGGAATGATCCACATGTTTAAGATATTTTTTACTATACAAATGCTTTGCTGTTAAATTATTTCAAAAATTTTTAATTAATTTATTGTTTGTTTTCCAGAAGAGATTTTGAACTGATTTAATAAGCTGTGATTCGCGTTTGAAAATAATAAATTGACGTATAATATTATAATGGATATAGTACGTGATATTTGATGGAAAGATTTGATGCAAAGTATCCTTTTAAGTCCCCTAATTTATTATATTTCTTATCACCCTAGTTATCTATTCATTTTTTGTGGTTACGAAGCGCTCATGAGATCACTGTCACTTTTTTCTATGAATGTTTAACATCTTTTGATACACTTTTGATTGATTGTTACCGAATTAAGAGTGGATACAAAATTAATTTTTCATAGCTTTGCTGGGGAGTTAGAGAAATAAATGGTTTATTTTTACAGAGAGATTTATTAGAGATGAATAGGTTTTTTTTTTATTGAATCGTTAGGGGTGCTAAATAAAAATTGTTGTCATAGATCTAGAAGGTAAAGAATAGTCAAAGATTTTTGAGAATGAAAAATTGAAAAATTTATGATCAAATTTATTTTATTATCTTAACATATATCATTTTTTTTTAAATATAATTTTTTATAAAAAAATTTTTTGGGTTTAACCCAAAAATCATTACAAGAAAAGTTAAAATTTTCTTAATCCAAGTAAAATTTTTCTTGATAGAAGAAATTGTTCTTCGTTTATGAGAATTTGATTTTATTTAAGATAATTATTGTCTTCATAAGTATTTTGAAATAAGTATCAAAATGTATATATATAACTGAAAAAAGTCGATTTTTATGAGAAAATTTCGGAAATTTCACTAACAATGTCAAAAATATCACAAATAATTGAAAAAACAATAAAATTCAATCAAAATCGATCTATCAATTAACTTGTTGGATTACCGCGGGGGTTAAACTTGTCAGTTACCAACTAACAACCATCAATGTCCAAACTGTTACGCGAGTTTATTGCTCGTATTTTTTTATTTTTTTTTTTTTTCACAACTTTTTTATTCATTTATTTGATAATAATTTTTTTTTCCTATTTTTATGTCACGCTTACTGTTGTCAATTTATTACAGTCATACCCCATGAGAGTATTTGTGTAACGAGTGTCGTAGTTGACGAGAAAAAAAGTTATCATTGGGAGAGTAGATGGAAAAAATGAAGCAATGAGCGAACGAACGATAGAACGGAAGCTTCAATACTGTACAGACTCGTGACAACCTACACGTAAGTAGCTTATGTACTTTTTAAAGCGACACACTTTATCGTCAAAGAAATAGCCAAGAAAATTGATATCACATAGTCATTTATACACACACACACACACACACACACACACACACACACACACACACACACACACACACACACACACACACACACCTCTTCCTTCTTCTGTTTATATGCAGACATATATATGTTCATGGTAAACATATAACATCAACATGTGTATATTACATATGTGTGTATATCCTTATACTGCCAGCAATGTATATTTAACGGTAACTACAGCAGTGAGTTTTAGATAAAAAAATATCATTTCATTTTTGCACATAACTAACAAAGAACGTAAATATATATATTATACATTATATATTTTACTAGAAATTCAAATTGCGCGCATACGCGCGCGCTCTAATCTTGAACCAATAAGGAATCAGGGTCCATGTTTTCGATACTAAGCTAACTTCATTCTACCATCAATTTTAGTATATAGGATACTTTATACTTTATATAATATAATATATAATAACAACAACAACAGAAAGTTTTATTTATCCTAGTGCCATCATCTGAGCAATTCAAAGACAAACTCAACAACAATACTGAATAATAAATGTGTATGAGAGCTTTTTATATAAATTTTTTTTTTTATTATACCTCTACTTCTTCTTTAGAGATATTATGATTTACCTTTCTTCTCTATTATGTCTAAACACATACATGTATACAAATGATACAATAATTGAGAGGTGAATTGTAAAGTATAGCAAAAAAGTAGGGTTGGAAGAATAGCGATAAAAGAGATGGGAAAATGAGGTCGAGTGACTGAAAAGTGAAGAGAGTAAAGCAAAGAGAATGGCTTTTGTCATTGAAGAAGAATAAAAAGAGAAAATTTAAAGCCAAAGGGAAAGGGAGATAGTGAAGAAGGAGATAAATATAAAGGGAAGAAAATTGAAATGCTGAAAAGTACACGATGGGCGGTGAACCAGGATAAAAGTTCCCGTCGTTTAGACGAGTAGTCCTTTCGTGGCACTCGCGCTTCACACACTCATTCACTACTTTGCCTCTTATTCTCTTATATATGTATATAAAGTATGACTGTATTGTGCCCATATATTTCGCCTTTCTCAGCTCAAAAGCCTTTGCCAACAGAAGTTAAGACACTGTATAATTTTTTTCAATTACTTCTTGACCCTCGACACTTCATTGCTCTTTATGTGTTTTATTTAAGTAGACAAATATGTATGGGACGTGGTACTTTGGACAGCAGAAATTTTATTTAGACAATTTCTAGTTTTGATCCGTTGTTTTTTTTTTTGTTTTAGTTTAATCGTCTAAAAAATATCTTTTTAGAATTAGATTAAAAAAAAAATCGACGTTCTAATTAGCAAATTGTTTAACTCCATTTTAAAAAATCTTCCATTTGTACGAAAAAAACAATTAGTTCAAAATTTATGATCACTTTAAAAAACCATTTAATATCATTAATATCTAATACAGGTATAATATTTTGGTTTAAATCATTTACATAATTTATAGTTGGACTATTGCTACATCAAAATGTTACAAAATCACCCTCGAAAAAAATAAGGAGTTAGACAAATTGATAATTAGACCATCGCAATTATTTTTGACTTATCTTTCAAATTATATTCAGAATTTGAGATTCAAATTTTTACAAATCAAATTTAATTGTCTGTAAAAAATTACTTTTACAATTTTGTCAAAATTACAAAATTTTAGCTATAATTTATTTCAAAATTATACAAGTAAAAGAATTTCAAAAATTTTAAATAAAAGTATATGATAATTTCTATCAAAAATTAAAAATTTTTTAAATATCGGTAGAATGTGAAATCAATAAACATATCAATCGAACCAACAATTAAATTTAAATTTGGCGTGAAACATCCAACTAAATTATTTGTCCCTTCTTGGCCGACACATTGACAGTCTATAGTTTAGATAGAGTCTCCTGGTATATCAACAAGGTACTATATCATCACTTGTGACGTTTTCAATAAGTGAAGTCTCTACTTGGTGACACATATTAATACAGATATCTACATATGCACAATAATCATTCGTAAACGTGCGAATGTCTCTGTCAATTTTGAATTTCTGAGGGCTGAAGAGTGAGGACATAAACCATACAAGGCTAATTAGAGAAGTAGAAGCATTGAACATCGAGCATATATGCACAGTTAATGACAGGGAAATGCGAGAAGCGATTATATTTAGGTATATATATATACTATACATATAATACCACAGCAAGTAAAGCGTAAAATGAAATAGATGCACGGATAAAAAAATTGACTTGACTCAAGAGCCAAACTCTTGAACCAAGAATAAATTCAAGTCAAGAGAATAAATTCTTGAGCTAAGAAATTATTCTTGGTCTAAGAAATTTTTCTTGAGTCAAGAATTTATTCTCTTGACTCAAGAAAATCATTTTCTTCAAAATGGAATTCTTGGTTCAAGAGTTTGGCTCTTGAGTCAAGTCAATTTTTTTATCAGTGTGTGATTCATGATGATGCTACCAGCATGTACTGCACTGAGTCAATTCCCATCAGAGAGACTGCCAGTAGTTCGGCTCGGCGTATGATCAACCACCATCTCGTCTACTGATAGTACATATACTACAGTACATCTACAGTTAAGCCCAATAGTCATCGTGATATTTAACTGATTTGATCTAGGAATTCGAATCGGGAACTATTGTTAATTATGTTGCTGTTTTGGAACACTTTTGTGATTAATTGCACAGAAAAAACTAATCTAAATTTACAGATAGAGTATGCAGTTTTTACATGATCTAATCTGTAAAAAGAACATATACTGAAAAGAAAGTATAATAAAAATATAATAAAAGAACATATATAAAAAATAGTCCTATACGTGTATTCTATTTTGATGCGCTAGCTTATAGTATTTAATAATAATTCAAATTACTTCGGAAAATACCGAATTTTGGCGAAAATAATGTTTGACTTGGAAAAAATTGAATTGAAATTTCTTTACCGGAAGCAAAGTAAATTAAATATCAAACTATAAATATAGTGTCTAATCTATCGCATACTTTCTATGAATGGTAGTTTTATCGATTAACCTTTAACGTGAGTCATAGAGTTTTAAGAATTTTTTTTCATTTCCTGGAATGACATATAGATAAATGCGCCAAAGAATCCGCGGCTGTGCAAACTAAAAGTTCAAGAAAAAAGAAAAAAAGAGAAGCTCAATAAGAAACACGGAGAAGTCGGATAATATATAACGCGAGAAAAAGAAATCGCAGGTGGAAGGTGGTAGGTAGAAGGTGCTAACGAAAAATAAGACGGAGAAGAATAAACGATAGAGGAAGTTGGAAAAAAACCGCTCGACGTGCGACGTGACGAATTGCTTTTCGCACTGAAATGTCACACTGGTGTGCACTCTCGATGACAGGTAAGCCCTGGCCCGTTGCCTCGAGATCTACGGTATGCTTGTGGAATAAAATTTCGACTTTGAGCTGAATAAGAATAATAATGGAAGAAAAATATATAAAGTGTAAAATAAAAATAAAATTCTGCCTGAGGAGAATAAAATTACTGGATATATTATGGAGGAGGAGAAAGGAGAGAGAGAAGGACTTTTCTGAGGAGAATAGATAGTGCACCGATGTTACACAAGATCACTTTTATCCTCGTCTATTCCCACATATACTCACACCCTCACCCACGCAATCCACATACATCCACAATACACAAGAAAAAAATAAGAAAAAGGAAAAAATAAAAGGCACTGAGTAAAGAGCAATTCTTTCCTTTTATTTTTTTTTTTACTTGATTTTTCGGTAAACTCGCCCTCTTGCTCGATCATCCTGAACAAAACTCTCTTTTTTTTTTTTTTTTTTTTTTTTTATCTGCTTCTCGAAATCCCCTGATTATAATTGCCACCTGGTAGTTATGCGGATTTTATTTTAACATCTAGTATTTATAATTGTCCAGCACAATTGCGATCCTCACAGAGATAACAATGACCGTGATAATAATAATGATGATAATATTGATAATGTATAATAACGCTCGTATAACGGGTGATGTTGATATTGATGATAATGATGATAATAATAAACGGGAGAAAATCAGTATGATGATAATGCACCTGTAGAACAAAAGGTGCGTACAGACTGAAGCCTCCGGAATTAACGCATTACATTACACAGACATGTGCTAGTGCTAAGCCCTCGAAAATGTATATTTGTATGGTGAAACTGATGCTGGTATGTATGATGGCATACATGTGATTAATAATGACATACAATATACCGGTTAACGATTACAAGGAAAGCTTGGGTGTTTGTTATAATGGTTAATGTGAAACCTAGTTCGACTTTGTCGTTGAATTTTAGCGGCTACAAAATAATCGTTATAGCGATAAATATAGCGATGAAGATAATGATAATGGTGCTCATCATCAAACAATTTTAATAGATAATTTACCAAAGCAGTGCATAACGAGACTAAATTGACAAGTTTGTGGTTTAATAATCGAGTAAACCGACTTTTCATTGTTCCTCATTGATAAACAATTATATTATACGTTAATCAAATAAATGCAAGTGCCTCATTAGCGAATAACGTTACGGCGTTATTGTGATAAGAGACGTTTATTCCATTATTCACGATCCGCTGAGCACGTGGCGTAAGTAAATAACAAAAAAAAATATATTGTAAATTATAATAATTATGAAAATGAAGAACTTAAAGAATTTCATGACTCGTGTTCGACATAAAATGTGGATTTAAGATAAATCTTAATGCAGAAAAATGCTATGTATATGCTGCTGAGAGAAAGAGGATAAAAGGGGCAAAGATAATAAAAGGATGGTATTATACCAATCGTGATTTTTCTGTAAGTATGTAGGAGTAGCTGTAGGTATAGGTATAAGTATGTATGTACAAGCTGTGGATCGGGATTGCACGAATTCCTAAGAGCAAGAGGGGTATATAAAAAATAAAATAAAAGGAGAGAAAAAAAAATGTTGGGAGTAAATCCAGGGAATCCTTCGATTGGCAGAGTAATCTAGTGAATGGCTCGATATCACGATCTTCAATTTCCTCTCGTCGGCAATCTGGACGAGATTTATAAGTAGACCGTACTAGAAGACCAATTGCCTCTAAATTTAAACTATATACAAGAGTATCATCATTATTACTTTATTTTAAAGTTAATTGAATTTTATTAAAACGATGTTATTAATGATTTTTTAAATCGCAAAATTGCAGAAATTGCAGATAGACTTTCGAATTAATATACGAAGAACAATAACAGCAATTTTTGAGCAAAAATTTTTAAGATTATTGAATTAATATTTGAATAAAATTGGTTGTCCTATTCCAAAACACAATAATTGCAAAATTTTTACTTTTTCTTTCAGTGTCGTATTTTTTAGCATTTTAAATGAACAATGGTTTTTTTTTATTTACACGGAAAAAAGTAAACTGTAATAAACAGTCGATTTATAATAAGTAATGATCAACTGCTAAAAATTACCATTTCAAACAGTAAAATCGTGATTTTACTATTCACTTTATAATGTTTACCATTTAAACGTTACAATTTACTCTTTACATGGAAGAAAATACTATTTCAAACAGTAATATTCGCTATTTAAATGTCTAAAATGTTAAAGTATAATAATTAACAATTCAGACTTTGATATTTATCATTTCGTACCTAATAAATGATCTTATGATATGTAAAAAGTATAAAATAAAGTTAGTAAATTTCTAATACATGCAATGTCAATATTTACAACGTAAAATGGTAAATTTTAAACGCAACGCTAAAAATCAAACTGTAATTATTGACTTGCTTGAACTGGTAAAATGTATATTTTAAAAGTATAATTTTTACTGTTTCAAATGTTAAATTCTCCCAGCGTGAGACCCCCTTCTCTTTCATCTGAGTCCCCCTTCTCCTCATAATATAGACTATATATTGAAATGGCAATTTTTACTGTTTAAAACTGTAATTTTTTAAGTTAAAAGAGTCGTTATTTACTATAGTGACAGCTACTAATCACTTATTTTGGATATTAAATTATAAATTGTGGCTTTTATACTTTCTACATTAAGTTCTGTAATATTTATATTTTTACCACCCCGATATCCGCTTTACTGTTTGAAACTATAAAAATCAACCGGAATCCGAGTGAATATTACAGTTTACTTTTTTCCGTGTATAAATCAAATTTATTATCAATTAAATTGTAAACATTTTTGTCATAGCGAAAATTTGAAAAAAGTTTACGAAATGGCACTTACTGTATTTTGAAAAGTACCAACGCTCAAAAACATTTAAAGATTTGTTTTTCTAACTATCCAAATATTTACATCAAAATTACCATATTTTACATATCGACGTTCTCGGAGTATAAACCGCCTAACTTTATTTATCTTAATTTAACAACAGAGTCGAAAAACAATAGGAAAGTTGTTTGTTTAACCTTAAAACTACTTAAATACTAACGGAACGCGTGACATTTTTATTTAGAATTATATTTTCTTAACTATTGCGCGTCAAAATAATATTTTCTCTTTTAAGTAAGTTTGGAAGTTTTTTTTTAATTTAGAAATTTTTAAAAAAAGTTTAACTGCATAAACATTAATAGGATCTTGGAATCGATGGAAAATCTGAAATACAATATTGTTTTTATGATATCTGAAGAAACATATTTCAATATATCTGCGTTTTATGTATACTTGGAGAGTTTGAAAACAAATAATATTTTTTAAAACTTGTTGCGAATTTTTCAGGTAGAAGTATCGAAAATTTATTGAGTTTTTTTCTTGAGACTCTCTGCGTACTCATGAATACAATAACTATTATGAAAAATCTGTGAGTTAGTTTCTTAAAAGTTCCATTGTTCTGAATATTTTCTTTACAAGAAATATTTTTGCTGCAACGCTGATAAAAAAATTTAATAGATTAAAGAAGATAAAGTCTGTAAAACTATCGGCTATGTAGGCCATCCTCGAACATTTCAGTTATTTTCGAGCTCAAAACTTGAACGAGTATAAAAAAAACGAGCGTCCATTAAGAAATGCATTTTCAAAGATATTTGAAATTATTTTTATTTAAATCATTGTTATTCCATAAGGAAGTCAAAAATTTTGAACCAAGAAGATATTTTTATCATTTTAAATCATAACAAACATTTCTTTAACTAAGTAAAATTTACTCGAACCAAAAGAGAAGTTTTTTAATTAAAAGAATTTTCTGCTCGATTCAAAGTAACTAAAGTCTTCAAAACAATTCTCTTGATTCAAAAGTTTTTTTCTTCAATCAAATTTATTTTTTTACCAATCAACCTAAAAATAAGTAATTACACCTTTTACTAAAAATTTTTCAAAAAACCCACACTCATTGTCTCGGATAAGTGATACCTTTTAAACCTTTGAAAATAGAACATGGTATAACGCAATCAACTCCTATTTTCAACTTCCATCGTTACTGTTATTATTATAGTTACAGTTCTAAGTATAAGTATAATTATTAAACCTTTTCTGGCTGCCATACAATTCAAAACAATGTCACGTAAGCGCACTTAATTGAAGTCCGATCACGTTTAAAGCTCAGCTGAGTTTTCCTTCGCCGTGACGGATTTCCTCGTGAACTGAAAACATAAAAACTGGGTCCAGTATATCCAGTCTCCAGTTGCACTTGTAAGACTGCGACTGAGACAGACGTATTATATAACATAATACCGTACCATAACTTTCTTCGGCTTCGATGTTTCCTTTTATGTATTATATCCTCGAGAGAAATATTTTAGTACATGACACACGTATTTGGATTTTACTCGTATATGTAAAAAAATAATAAATGGTAAATAAAGGAAATAAAATCCATATAAATAAAATTGGCTGCATTGTTACCCCGATCAATGATATTCATCAATGACAAAAGCTGCCGAGACAAGTTGTTTGGTAAGACTTATTGAATATTTGATTCAAATAACTATCAACAATGTACCTTTCTGTACTACTTTATTCACTTACTTCTGTCTTACATTATGCTGCATTTTTTTCTCTTCTTCAACTTCTTCTTCTTTTATAGATTTTTTTGTAATTTATGAAAAAGCTTTCAAAGCGAATCTTATTCAGTCAGTTGATTGAAAAAAAAAAAAGAAATAAATAAATAATCGCTAGCATAAAATAAAAATAACCGATTTGACGCTGATTTATAAGGAAATGAGAGAAATTGAAGTAGTACGAACGTTAGATAAAGACTACAGTAGTATAGAAGTTGGAATAAGGAGTATAAGTAAGAGGTAAGAGGTTGATAAAAACCCCACCGGTGAAACCTTTACTATGAGTACATAACTCACGGGTAAATGGTGATGTTGCTCGAGGCACACTAAAAAATGATAAATTTATATTATATAGGAATACACACCATACTAGTTACGATTCACTATAATATGCAACACAAGAACGAGTAAGAAAAAAAGAGGGAAGAAGGAAGGGCATGTCGTTCGTGCGTTTTTTCCGGGTTGGGTAAAGGATAGGATAGGGTGGGGTAGGGTAGGGTGTATCGGTATATATCGATAATGGCATGCACCCCATCCTGCATTACTTAATCCCTATCCTTATCTTTCTTTCTCTAAAGATCTACTGGATAAAAAGACAGCTGATTTATGTCTTTAGAGAAAATTTCTTATCCATAAATTTTAAATATACATAGTTATTCGCTGCGCCGTACAATCCTCGATATATATATATATTTATTTTATATACCTTATTCCTCATTTATTATTTATTCCTTAACATAAACTAGTGAATTTAAATGGTGAAGTATATAAAGTAATAGCCAAGAGTTTGTACCGCTGGCAATATCATTGATTGAGAGTTTCATTTTTTTCTTTATTAGAGTTACAGTAGCAATTAGAGAATTCTAATTATTAACTCAACTTGATTTGTATTTTAATTATTTTAATTTATTTGCCAGGGAAAATTTGTCAATATTGAGAAGAAAAAGAAAATTTTTTAATGAAATCACTTTTTTTTATTTCAATAATGTTTAGAGTAGTATTTTTATTGATTGCTTAGTTAAATATATCGATGATATTAATGATTTATTTATTTATACTGATAAAAGAAAATTGATTCAAAAAAACCAAAAAAAATATTTAAAAAAATTTTAATGTCTTTTCATATAACCTGCATTGAAAATGCGAGTTTCAATGCCTGTTGAGCCAACCGAAACTAGACAATTTCAGACCCATGCGACTATGCCGGGCAGGAATCAATTATTTCTTCCCGGCGGACAGAAAATGACGATTTTCTGTCCGCGAGGTGAAGTTGCAGCTTTATTTTCAATCCTATCAATTGTTTGTTTATTTTATACCTTTATAATTGTTATTCTAACCGTTAACTGTACTGACATATTATAATTCTGTTATTAAGCATAAATAAGAATGATAAAAGAAAACTTGTCAATTTACAAATAATGTTTGATAAAAAATAAACAATTACTTTCTATTTTATTATAAGTTTTATAATAAAATGGTATTTTCGCTGTTCGTCTGAAACTATCTAGTTCTGGTTGGCTCCAGACATTGAAACTAACATTTTTAATACAACTTATATGAAAAATATAATGTGTGACGCGGGATGAAACACGATTTCAGACCGAGTGATGCCAGCCTTCGCTTCACTCGGGCAGGCAACTTCACTCTGGTCTGAAATCGCTTTGTTTCATCCCCAGTCACACAATATACTATTAAGCAAATAAATAATCAGTAGAGGCCACAAAAAAAATCACACACGGAACAGTTTGTGATTTAAATAAATTTTACTTCAATTTTTTAACTGGTAATAAATTTTTCCTGGTTGATTGAAAACTGAAATTTATCAGAATTATTTTCTCGGTTTAGAATTTTTTTCTCTTAAGTGAATTTTTTAAAATTAAAAAAAATTTCTATTAATGACCATGTGAAATTTAAAGAAAGAACTTGAACAAGTAGACAAAATAGTCTTTAAAATATCACATGTCAACTCAAGAAATTCATTTAATTTGTTTTATTTATATATACAATTAAGCAATTTAGATATCCTCTCAATAACTTTGACATCTTTTATTAGTAATTTCATTGTAATTTAAAGAGCGTTATTGTTCGGAATATATTTTCTTAAATTACCAATCTTCGCTTTTGTTGTAGAATTTATTCAAATCAATTATTGAAATGAGAGTTATTACAGTATTATTATATTAGATAAAACAGTAATTAACAGATGAGTCTGATGATAATATTAATTCATAAAAATAATGGAAACATTAGATCAATAATTTTTTTTTCTGTATTAATGCATGTCAACATATCTTAAAAATCCAAACAAGAGTTTAAAAATATGTATGTGCAACACGATACTAAAATCAATAAAATAAAATTAGCAATAGTATTAGCATTGAATTAAATCAATTGATTTGGTTTATATTGCGACGGTATAATAATATTGGCAATTTACATAAAACCGATTGGCAAGAGGGTCAATAGAAAGTAGACATGAAGAGTTTTGTTTATCAGTATAAGTAGTGTGTGCAAGGTCGTCTGACAGCATCGAGCTAGAAAATTAATAGCTTATGAAATGGCCTTTCCATCCGACTCGACTACTATACTCCTAACGTCTTGGATGGATACAAGCTACACGTAGAACGTAGAACATACAACCCACTATACTCTCTTTGCTTGTATTGCTCTCCTTTCATTCGGTTTCTGAATTTCTGTCTTCCTCGCTCAGCTCTGCTCTCAATCTTTTGGTCTTTACTCACGAACAGAACACACCACACGATACGAACTCGCGTGTTAAGCACCCTCAATTTTAGAACAACCAAACTCAACTACTGAACTCCATCCAATCGTGTATCTTGACGGTCGACGGCGCAGCGGTGACGGTCGACGGTGACGGTGACAGTGGTGACCTGATGACGTTGCAAATTCAAACTACAAACTTACTTGTGTCTTTCAATCCGATGTATATAAAAATTTATTTTTTTTTAAACTACCTTATCTGCTTATTTACCAAACTTTTCAGGGGCATGGTACACTATTTTTTTTTATTTCAAGGAAAAATGAATACCATTTTAGGTTTTAGATGTACATGATGTTTATTTCGTGTGTGGATTGATCAATTTTTATTTTAATTTTGAATTTATAAAAAAACATTTTGTTAATATTTAATTTTGAATCATAAATAATATAAATTAAAAAAGGAAATTTACGTAATGCATTAATAACTTTAAAGTAAAAGCACAATTTTCTTTTCTTTCAATTAAAAATTAATATCATTTTGTATTTTAAATATACATGTAGTTTATTTTTTGTGGATTAATGAATTTTTTATTTTGATTTTAAAGTTACAAAAATACATTATGGTAATATTTGATTTTAAATGCTGCGTTATGAAGAAGAAAAAAAATTTACTTTAAAATGTAGGATTATAATTTTTTTTTTTTTATAAAAAAATATCCTGTGCTTATTATTTAAAAATTATTTATTTTACGATTATATAGCGGAATTTTGATTCTAATTTTTTTAATTTATCATAACAATTTCAATTAAATATTAAATAATTGTAAGAAATTTCAAAACTTGAATAATTTTTTTAATTTAAGAAACAAAAAATACTATACGTTATTTTAATTAAAAAAAATTAACATTCAAATATGATTTTATATTTTACACAAAATCAAACAAATATTTAATTTATTTATATAAATTTTATAATAAAATATTTTCCATTATTGTTGAAAAATATCCCGAATATTCGCACAATCGTGTAAATTTAACACAATACGAATATTATTTTAAATACATTTAATTCTCTAAAAACTTACAATTCGATTGAAAATCAAATTATTTTATTTTTCTTTACGCAAGCGAGTTACAATAGAATAACATAAAAATTCTGTTATTGTGATTCATGCTCTGATTAAATTCAATTAAAAATCACAGGGAACGAAGTTAATACTGCCGTAAGCGATTATTTGTACTAAAAACAGTACGCAGTTCCAAGTAAATACTTCTTTATCCCAGTATACATTTTACAAAATGAAAAATTCTGTCAAAAAGTA